>NW_027361771.1:47605000-47615000 GCF_039654945.1 Dendrobates tinctorius
CATTATATATACACACAGTCTATGACACTGACTGCCGCTCTAACAATGACTCCTATACATTATATATACACACAGTCTATGACACTGACTGCCACTCTCACACTGACTCCTATACATTATATATACACACAGTCTATGACACTGACTGCCACTCTCACACTGACTCCTATACATTATATATACACACAGTCTATGACACTGACTGCCGCTCTCACACTGACTCCTATACATTATATATACACACAGTCTATGACTTCCGCTCTCACACTGACTCCTATCCATTATATATACACACACAGTCTATGACACTGACTGCCGCTCTCACACTGACTCCTTTACATTATACACACACAGTCTATGACACTGACTGCCAGACTCACACTGACTCCTATACATTATATATACACACAGTCTATGACACTGACTGCCGCTCTCACACTGACTCCTATACATTATATATACACACAGTCTATGACACTGACTGCCAGACTCACACTGACTCCTATACATTATATATACACACAGTCTATGACACTGACTGCCGCTCTCACACTGACTCCTATACATTATATATACACACACAGTCTATGACACTGACTACCACTCTCACACTGACTCCTATACATTATATATACACACAGTCTATGACACTGACTGCCGCTCTCACACTGACTCCTATACATTATATATACACACAGTCTATGACACTGACTGCCGCTCTCACACTGACTCCTATACATTATATATACACACAGTCTATGACACTGACTGCCGCTCTCTCACTGACTCCTATACATTATATACACACAGTCTATGACACTGACTGCCGCTCTCACACTGACTCCTATACATTACGTATACACAGTCTATGACACTGACTGCCGCTCTCACACTGACTCCTATACATTATATATACACACAGTCTATGACACTGACTGCCACTCTCACACTGACTCCTATACATTATATATACAGTCTATGACTTCCGCTCTCACACTGACTCCTATACATTATATATACACACACACAGTCTATGACACTGACTGCCAGACTCACACTGACTCCTATACATTATATATACACCCACAGTCTATGACACTGACTGCCGCTCTCACACTGACTCGTATACATTATATATACACACACAGTCTATGACACTGACTGCCAGACTCACACTGACTCCTATACATTATATATACACACAGTCTATGACACTGACTTCCGCTCTCACACTGACTCCTATACATTATATATACACACACAGTCTATGACACTGACAACCACTCTCACACTGACTCCTATACATTATATATACACACAGTCTATGACACTGACTGCCGCTCTCACACTGACTCCTATACATTTATATATGCACACACACAGTCTATGACATTGACTCCTACACTATATATATATATATATATATATATATATATATATATATATATATATATATATATACACACACACACACACACACACAGTCTAGGACACTGACTCCTATACATTATATATACACACCAGGGTGGATTGATTTAAATCACGCCGATTTAAATCATGATTTAAATCACGATTTAAATCAAAAGATTTTTTTCTATTTAAATCGGATCGATTTAAATCATGATTTTAATCATGATTTAAATCACTGATTTAAATCAAAAGGTTTTTTTTTAATATAAATCACGATTAAAATGAGAAGTGAGAGCAGTGTGCATGTGCGCCCATAGTTACACGGACGAAACTAGGGGCAACGATCTAACGCCAGGGTGAGGGGGGGACCCCAAAGTAAGTAAAAATATTTTTTGTTTTACTATATGGCAATAGGTAGGTGTTTAAAAGCAGCATGTCTTAATTGTATAAACTATTAATAGCCTCCACATTTTGTTCATACTGCCCCTTTAATTCCACACTTCTAGCTTGGTTTCAGTTTTGGTTTAGTTTCTTTTTCCCTGCATTCAGTTGACATGCCCAAACTTGTTGGATAGTCAGCAGTACTTGGCTCAGGCTGGTTTCACATTTGAGTTTTTTAGCGCTGGAAAAAAACGCTAACCTGCGCATGCGTTTTTTCCCCTATATTTAACATGGGTGCGCATACCTGCGCGCTGCCATGCGCATGTATGCGATTTTCATGCGCTGCGTTTTTTTGGGGTATGCGTTGGTATTTTCCAGACGCAGTATGTTGCATTTTTTGGCCCTGCAAAAAAGCGCATGCGCACATATGCGCACGTTTTGCGCTAAAAATGGCCATTATAGCCTATGGGTGCGCATATGTGCGCATTGGCATGCTTATGTATGCGTTTTTTTGCACCAGCGTTTTTTTTTTTTAACCATGGAATTTAGGGGTTTGGGTTAGAGTTAGGGTTGGGGTTTGGGTCAGGGTTAGGGTTAAGTATGGTTTGGTTAAGGGTTAGGGTCAGGGTTAGGGTCAGGATTAGGGTTAAGTATGGTTTGGTTAAGGGTTAGGGTCAGGGTTAGGGTCAGGGTTAGGGTTAAGTATGGTTTGGTTAAGGGTTAGGGTCAGGGTCAGGGTTAGGGTCAGGGTTAGGGTTAAGTATGGTTTTGTTAAGGGTTAGGGTCAGGATTAGGGTTAAGTATGGTTTGGTTAAGGGTTAGGGTCAGGGTTAGGGTTAGGGTCAGGGTTAGGGTCAGGGTTAGGGTTAAGTATGGTTTTGTTAAGGGTTAGGGTCAGGGTTAGGGTTAGGGTCAGGGTTAGGGTTAGTTAGGGTTTAGGGTTTGGGTTAGGGTTAAGTATGATTTGGTTAAGGGTTAGGGTCAGGGTTAGGGTTAGGGTCAGGGTTAGGGTTAGGGTCAGGGTTAGTAAAGTCATGGTTTGGGTTAGTGTGAGGGGCCACCCTTATGTTGGAAAAAAACGCAAACGCGGTAAAAACGCACTACAAACGCATACAAACGCATACAAACGCATACAAACGCATACAAACGCATACAAACGCATACAAACGCATACAAACGCATACAAACGCATACAAACGCATACAAACGCATACAAACGCATACAAACGCATACAAACGCATACAAACGCATACAAACGCATACAAACGCATACAAACGCATACAAACGCATACAAACGCATACAAACGCATACAAACGCATACAAACGCATACAAACGCATACAAACGCATACAAACGCATACAAACGCATACAAACGCATACAAACGCATACAAACGCATACAAACGCATACAAACGCATACAAACGCATACAAACGCATACAAACGCTGCGTTTTTTTCATGCATGCTCATAAAAATGCTTGAAAAAAACGCAGCAGTTGTATGCTTTTGTATGCGTTTTTTCAATGCGTTTTTTTGCGGGAAAAACGCGCTGCAAAAAAAAGCAAGTGTGAAACTAGCCTCAGGCTGTAGTAACATCAGCAGTGCTTGGCTCAGGCTGTAGTAACAATCAAACTTCATAAGTGATCTGTGTGAGCCATGGCAGCAGGTCGTAAGAGAGACCCTATTTGGGTTCATTTTGTTGAGATGCCAGCAGCAGATCTTGGAAAGAAAGGTGCAAGAGCAAAGTGCAAATACTGTCAAAAGGATATCCAAGGACTTGTTTGCCGTTTGAAATCACATTATGAAAACTGCAACCAGAAGGGAAATGAAGATGATAGTGATACAACTAATGTCAATGAACCCCCACAGCTTCTTATGCACCAGGAGCCTAGTACTAGTGGTGAGTCTGGCAATTAATTTACAACCTATTTTTTTAACAGACATTTTACTGGGATGGTTAAAGTCTATGAAAAGAAAAATGATTTAAATCAAAAAAATCTGATTTAAATCAAAAAAATCTGATTTTTTTAAAAAAAATCAAGATTTTTATCCACCCTGATACACACAGTCTATGACACTGACTGCCACTCTCACACCGACTCCTATACATTATATATACACACAGTCTATGACACTGACTGCCACTCTCACACCGACTCCTATACATTATATATACACACACAGTCTATGACACTGACTGCCAGACTCACACTGACTCCTATACATTATATATGCACACACAATCTATGACACTGACTGCCGCTCTCAAACTGACTCCTATACATTATATATACACACAGTCTATGACAATGACTGCCGCTCTCACACTGACTCCTATATATTATATATACACACACAGTCTATGACACTGACTGCCACTCACACTGACTCCTATACATTATATATACACACAGTCTATGACACTGACTGCCACTCTCACACTGACTCCTATACATTATATATACACACAGTCTATGACACTGACTGCCGCTCTCACACTGACTCCTTTACATTATATATACACACAGTCTATGACACTGACTGCCGCTCTCACACTGACTCCTATACATTATATATACACACAGTCTATGACACTGACTGCCGCTCTCACACTGACTCCTATACATTATATATACACACAGTCTATGACACTGACTGCCGCTCACACACTGACTCCTATACATTATATATACACACAGTCTATGACTTCCGCTCTCACACTGACTCCTATACATTATATATACACACACAGTCTATGACACTGACTGCCACTCTCACACTGACTCCTATACATTATATATACACACAGTCTATGACTACCACTCTCACACTGACTCCTATACATTATATATACACACAGTCTATGACACTGACTGCCACTCTCACACTGACTCCTATACATTATATATACACAGTCTATGACTTCCGCTCTCACACTGACTCCTATACATTATATATACACAGAGTCTATGACACTGACTGCCAGACTCACACTGACTCCTATACATTATATATACACACACAGTCTATGACACTGACTGCCGCTCTCACACTGACTCGTATACATTATATATACACACACAGTCTATGACACTGACTGCCAGACTCACACTGACTCCTATACATTATATATACACACACAGTCTGACACTGACTGCCGCTCTCACACTGACTCCTATACATTATATATACACACAGTCTATGACACTGACTGCCGCTCTCACACTGACTCCTATACATTTATATATACACACACACACAGTCTATGACATTGACTCCTACACATTATATATACACACAGTCTAGGACACTGACTCCTATACATTATATATACACACAGTCTATGACACTGACTGCCACTCTCACACTGACTCCTATACATTATATATACACACACAGTCTATGACACTGACTGCCAGACTCACACTGACTCCTATACATTATATATGCACACACAATCTATGACACTGACTGCCGCTCTCAAACTGACTCCTATACATTATATATACACACAGTCTATGACACTGACTGCCAGACTCACACTGACTCCTATACATTATATATACACACAGTCTATGACACTGACTGCCACTCTCACACTGACTCCTATACATTATATACACACAGTCTATGACACTGACTGCCGCTCTCACACTGACTCCTATACATTATATATATACACAAAGTCTATGACACTGACTGCAGCTCTCACACTGACTCCTAAACATTATATATATACACAAAGTCTATGACACTGACTGCAGCTCTCACACTGACTCCTAAACATTATATATACACACACAGTCTATGGCACTGACTGCCGCTCTCACACTGACTCCTATACATTATATATACACACAGTCTATGACACTGACTGCCGCTCTCACACTGACTCCTATACATTATATACAGTCTATGACGCTGACTGCCGCTCTCACACTGACTCCTATACATTATATACACAGTGTATAACGCTGACTGCCGCTCTCACACCGACTCCTATACATTATATACACACAGTCTATGACACTGACTGCCGCTCTCACACTGACTCTTATACATTATATACACAGTCTATGACACTGACTGCCGCTCACACACTGACTCCTATACATTATATATATATATACACACACACACACAGTCTATGACACTGACTCCTATAAATTATAAACACACAGTCTATGACACTGACTGCCATTCTCACACTGACTCCTATACATTATATATACACACACAGTCTATGACACTGACTGCTGCTCTCACACTGACTCCTATACATTATATACACACAGGCTATGACACTGACTGCCACTCTCACACTGACTCCTATACTTTATATATACACACAGTCTATGACACTGACTGCTGCTCTCACACTGACTCCTATACATTATAAACATACACACAGTCTATGACACTGACTACCACTCTCACACTGACTCCTATACTTTATATATACACACACAGTCTATGACACTGACTGCTGCTCTCACACTGACTCCTATACATTATATACATACACACAGTCTATGACACTGACTGCCACTTTCACACTGACTCCTATACATTATATACACAGTCTATGACGCTGACTGCCGCTCTCACACTGACTCCTATACATTATATACACAGTCTATGACGCTGACTGCCGCTCTCACACTGACTCCTATACATTATATACACAGTCTATGACACTGACTGCCACTCTCACACTGACTCCTATACATTATATATATACACACACAGTCTATGACACTGACTGCCACTCTCACACTGACTCATATACATTATATATACACACAGTCTATGACACTAACTGCCGCTCTCACACTGACTCCTATACATTATATATATATATACACACACACACAGTCTATGACACTGACTGCCACTCTCACACTGACTCCTATACATTATATATACACACAGTCTATGACACTGACTCCTATACATTATATATATACACACACAGTCTATGACACTGACTGCCACTCTCACACTGACTCCTATACATTATATATACACACAGTCTATGACACTGACTGCCGCTCTCACACTGACTCCTATACATTATATATACACACAGTCTATGACACTGACTGCCACTCTCACACTGACTCCTATACATTATATATACACACAGACTATGACACTGACTGCCACTCTCACACTGACTCGTATACATTATATATACACACAGTCTATGACACTGACTGGCACTCTCACACTGACTCCTATACATTATATACACACAGTCTATGACACTGACTGGCACTCTCACACTGACTCCTATACATTATATACACACACAGTCTATGACACTGACTGCCACTCTCACACTGACTCCTATATATTATATATATATATACACACACAGTCTATGACACTGACTGCCACTCACACTGACTCCTATACATTATATATACACACAGTCTATGACACTGACTGCCGCTCTCACACTGACTCCTATATATTATATATACACACACAGTCTATGACACTGACTGCCACTCACACTGACTCCTATACATTATATATACACACACAATCAATGACACTGACTGCCACTCTCACACTGACTCCTATACATTATATATACACACAGTCTATGACACTGACTGCCATTCTCACACTGACTCCTATACATTATATATACACACACAGTCTATGACACTGACTGCTGCTCTCACACTGACTCCTATACATTATATACACACAGGCTATGACACTGACTGCCACTCTCACACTGACTCCTATACTTTATATATACACACAGTCTATGACACTGACTGCTGCTCTCACACTGACTCCTATACATTAAAACATACACAGTCTATGACACTGACTACCACTCTCACACTGACTCCTATACATTATATACACAGTCTATGACGCTGACTGCCGCTCTCACACTGACTCCTATACATTATATACACAGTCTATGACGCTGACTGCCGCTCTCACACTGACTCCTATACATTATATACACAGTCTATGACACTGACTGCCACTCTCACACTGACTCCTATACATTATATATATACACACACACAGTCTATGACACTGACTGCCACTCTCACACTGACTCCTATACATTATATATACACACAGTCTATGACACTGACTGCCGCTCTCACACTGACTACTATACATTATATATACACAGTCTATGACACTGACTGGCACTCTCACACTGACTCCTATACATTATATACACACACAGTCTATGACACTGACTGCCACTCTCACACTGACTCCTATACATTATATATACACACAGTCTATGACACTGACTGCCGCTCTCACACTGACTCCTATACATTATAATTATATATATATATATATATATATATATATATACACACAGTCTATGACACTGACTGCCACTCTCACACTGACTCCTATACATTATATATACACACAGTCTATGACACTGACTGCCACTTTCACACTGACTCCTATACATTATATATAGACACACAGTCTATGACACTGACTGCCACTCTCACACTGACTCCTATACATTATATATAGACACACAGTCTATGACACTGACTGCCACTTTCACACTGACTCCTATACATTATATATATACACACAGTCTATGACACTGACTGCCACTCTCACACTAACTCCTATACATTATATATATATATACACACACACACACAGTCTATGACACTGACTCCTATAAATTATAAACACACAGTCTATGACACTGACTGTCATTCTCACACTGACTCCTATACATTATATATACACACACAGTCTATGACACTGACTGCTGCTCTCACACTGACTCCTATACATTATATACACACAGGCTATGACACTGACTGCCACTCTCACACTGACTCCTATACTTTATATATACACACAGTCTATGACACTGACTGCTGCTCTCACACTGACTCCTATACATTATAAACATACACACAGTCTATGACACTGACTGCCACTTTCACATTGACTCCTATACATTATATACACAGTCTATGACGCTGACTGCCGCTCTCACACTGACTCCTATACATTATAAACACAGTCTATGACGCTGACTGCCGCTCTCACACTGACTCCTATACATTATATATATACACACACACAGTCTATGACACTGACTGCCACTCTCACACTGACTCCTATACATTATATATACACACACAGTCTGACACTGACTGCCACTCTCACACTGACTCCTATACATTATATATACACACACAGTCTATGGCACTGACTGCCACTCTCATACATTATATATACACACAGTCTATGACACTAACTGCCGCTCTCACACTGACTCCTATACATTATATATATACACACACACACACACACACACACACACAGTCTATGACACTAACTGCCGCTCTCACACTGACTCCTATACATTATATATATACACACACACACACAGTCTATGACACTGACTCCTATACATTATATATATACACACACACACAGTCTATGACACTGACTGCCACTCTCACACTGACTCCTATACATTATATATACACACAGTCTATGACACTGACTGCCGCTCTCACACTGACTCCTATACATTATATATAGACACACAGTCTATGACTCTGACTGCCACTTTCACACTGACTCCTATACATTATATATAGACACACAGTCTATGACACTGACTGCCACTCTCACACTGACTCCTATACATTATATATAGACACACAGTCTATGACACTGACTGCCACTTTCACACTGACTCCTATACATTATATATAGACACACAGTCTATGACACTGACTGCCACTCTCACACTGACTCCTATACATTATTTATATATATATATATATATATATACACACACACACACAGTCTATGACACTGACTGCCACTCTCACACTGACTCCTATACATTCTATATATACACAGTCTATGACACTGACTGCCGCTCTCACACTGACTCCTATACATTCTATATACACACAGTCTATGACACTGACTGCCACTCTCACACTGACTCCTATACATTATATATACACACAGTCTATGACACTGACTGCCGCTCTCACACTGACTCCTATACATTATATATACACACAGTCTATGACACTGACTCCTATACATTATATATACACAGTCTATGACACTGACTGCCACTCTCACACTGACTCCTATACATTATATATACACAGTCTATGACAATGACTGCCACTCTCACACTGACTCCAATAC